>NC_069507.1:110521664-110524164 GCF_027579735.1 Bombina bombina
CGAGTGAGCCATAATCCTCTGAGGAGGCTTGTGTCCCGCTGTCTCATATGCCAGACGGATCATACTCCTCAACCAAAAAGATAAAGTGGCAGGGTCCCTCTGCGCTTTCCTGAATACACAACAAATAAAGACGAAGTCTGTCTGAACTCCTTTGTGGAGTGAAGATATAACTTCAAAGCCTGAACATGTCCAGATTATGAAGTAACCTCTCCTTTGAAGAAGAAGGATTAGGACACAAGGAAGGGAAAAACTATTTCCTGATTGATGTTACGACTCGACACCACCTTGGAAGGAATCCCCAATCCAGTGCGAAGAACAGCCTTATCAGCATGAAAAAACTAAGTAGGGAGGCTCGCATTGCAAGGCCGCCAACTCAGAGACTCTGTGTGCGATGCAATAGCCAGTAATAATAATAGGACTTTCCATGAAAGAACCTTAATGTCAAGGTTCAAATGGAGCCCTCTGCAAAACCTTAAAGGAACACTGAACCCAAATTTTTTTCTTTTGTAATTCAGAAAGAGCATGCAATTTTAAGCAACTTTCTAATTTACTCCTATTATCAATTTTTCTTCGTTCTATTGCTATCATTATTTGAAAAAGAAAGCATCTAAGCTTTTTTTTTGTTTTCAGTACTCTGGACAGCACTTTTTTATTGGTGGATGAATTTATCCACCAATCAGTAAGGGACAACCCACGTTGTTCACACAAAAATGGGCCGGCATCTAAACTTACATTCTTGCATTTCAAATAAAGATACCAGGAGAATTAAGAAAATTTGATAATAGGAGTAAATTAGAAAATTTACTAAATTTCATGCTCAATCTGAATCACAAAAAAAATTTTTTGGGTACAGTGTCCCTTTAAGAACCAAGTTTAAGCTCCAAGGAGGAGCCAGACTCCTGCATACAGGTCTGATCCTAACCAGAGCCTGAACAAAGGACTGAATGTCAGGAAGCTCTGCAAGCTTCTTATGCAACAGTACAGATAAAGCCAAAATCTGTCCCCTTAAGGAACTGGCGGCAAGACCCTTATCCAGCCCGTCCTGGAGAAAGGCCAAAATCCTGGATACCCAGACCTTATGCCAGGGATATCCTCGTTCCTCACACCAGGACAAGTAGGTCCTCCACACCTTGTGGTAGATGCATCTAGTGACCGGCTTCCTGGCCTGGATGAGAGCAACGATCACTCTCTCCGAAAAACCTCTCATGGCTAAGATTAGGCGTTCAATCTCCATGCAGTCAGCCTCAGAGAATCTCGATTTTTATGTAGAAAAGGACCTTGAACTAGCAGATCCTTGCGACAAGGTAACTTCCACGGCGGATATGACGACATCGCCACTAGATCCGCAAACCACGTCCTCCACGGCCACAACGGAGCAATCTGAATAGCCTAAGCTTGCTCCTGCTTGATGCGGGGCCCACTACTCGAGGGTAGTAGAGGCAACGGTGAAAATATATAGATTAGGTTGTAGTCCCAGGGTACCGCCAAGGCGTCTATCAGCTCCGCCTGGGGATCCCTAGATTGCAACCCGTATCTGGGTAGCTTGTAATTGAGTCTAGACGCCATGAGATCTAATTCTGGCGTCCCCCATCTGCTGCAGATCCCCGCAAATATCTCGTGGTGAAGAGACCATCCCCCTGGATGAAACGTCTCTCTGCTCAAAAAATCCGCTTAACAGTTGTCCACACCCGGAATGTGGATCACTAAGAGCAAACAATCACCCCCCCCCGGGGTGGTTTATGTACGCCACCGAGGTGATGTTGTCCAATTGGAATCTGATTAATTGTGACGACCCTAGATGGGGCCAAGCCTTAAGAGCATTGAATATCGCTCGAAGTTCCAGAATATTTATAGGTAGACGAGATTCATCTCGAGTCCATCTGCCTTGTGCCTTTCGGGCAACCCCTAACGGCTCCCCATCCTGAGACTTGCATCCATAGTTACAATCTCCCAGGATGGATTTAGAAAAGATGTCCCTTGACACAGCTGCCCCGGTCGGGTCCACCAAGATAGGGACTTCCTCACCGGTCTGTCCAAAGATATCTGTTGGGACAAATCTGAATGATCCGCCGTTCCATTGTCTAAACATGCACAGCTGCAGACGTCTGAGATGGAACCTGGCGAATGGAATGACATCTATGATTGATACCATGAGCCCGATTACCGCTATACACCTGGCCACAGATGTCCTGGATGATGTCTGCAGGGCTAGACAGTTGGACGCCAACTTGCAACGTCTCTGGCTTGTCAGAAATATCTTCATCACAGAAGAATCTAGTATCGTACCCAGGAACTCCAAACCCTGTTGCTGGGGGACCAATGAACTGTTTCCTTCATTTATCTTCCACCCGTAGGATCGAACTAGGAGAACAGTTCTCGAATTATCCTCCGCCAGACTGTAGGATGGAGCCTGGACCAGGATATAGTCCAGATATGGAGCCACTGCAATCCCTCTGGCTCTTGCTACTGCGAGAAGAGCTCCTAGAACCTATGTAAAGAG
>NC_069507.1:110531664-110536664 GCF_027579735.1 Bombina bombina
TCAGCACTAACTGTTTTACAGGAGGGAATGTACAACATAATTTATGTAAGAACTTACCTGATAAATTCATTTCTTTCATATTAGCAAGAGTCCATGAGCTAGTGACGTATGGGATATACATTCCTACCAGGAGGGGCAAAGTTTCCCAAACCTCAAAATGCCTATAAATACAAACCTCACCACACCCACAATTCAGTTTAACGAATAGCCAAGAAGTGGGGTGATAAAGTGCGAAAGCATATAAAATAAGGAATTGGAATAATTGTGCTTTATACAAAAATCATAACCACCACAAAAAAAGGGCGGGCCTCATGGACTCTTGCTAATATGAAAGAAATTAATTTATCAGGTAAGTTCTTACATAAATTATGTTTTCTTTCATGTAATTAGCAAGAGTCCATGAGCTAGTGACGTATGGGATAATGATTACCCAAGATGTGGATCTTTCCACACAAGAGTCATTAGAGAGGGAGGGATAAAATAAAGACAGCCAATTCCTGCTGAAAAAGTCCACACCCAAAATAAAGTTTAATGAAAAACATAAGCAGAAGATTCAGACTGAAACCGCTGCCTGAAGTACTTTTCTACCAAAAACTGCTTCAGAAGAAGAAAATACATCAAAATGGTAGAATTTAGTAAAAGTATGCAAAGAGGACCAAGTTGCTGCTTTGCAAATCTGATCAACCGAAGCTTCATTCCTAAACGCCCAGGAAGTAGAAACTGACCTGGTAGAATGAGCTGTAATCCTCTGAAGCGGAGTTTTACCCGACTCAACATAGGCAAGATGAATTAAAGATTTCAACCAAGATGCCAAAGAAATGGCAGAAGCTTTCTGGCCTTTTCTAGAACCGGAAAAGATAACAAATAGACTAGAAGTCTTTCGGAAAGACTTAGTAGCTTCAACATAATATTTCAAAGCTCTAACAACATCCAAAGAATGCAATGATTTCTCCTTAGAATTCTTAGGATTAGGACATAATGAAGGAACCACAATTTCTCTACTAATGTTGTTGGAATTCACAACTTTAGGTAAAAATTCAAAAGAAGTTCGCAACACCGCCTTATCCTGATGAAAAATCAGGAAAGGAGACTCACAAGAAAGAGCAGATAATTCAGAGACTCTTCTGGCAGAAGAGATGGCCAAAAGGAACAAAACTTTCCAAGAAAGTAATTTAATGTCCAATGAATGCATAGGTTCAAAGGGCAGAGCTTGAAGAGCTCCCAGAACCAAATTCAAACTCCAAGGAGGAGAAATTGACTTAATGACAGGTTTTATACGAACCAAAGCTTGTACAAAACAATGAATATCAGGAAGAATAGCAATCTTTCTGTGAAAAAGAACAGAAAGAGCAGAGATTTGTCCTTTCAAGGAACTTGCGGACAAACCCTTATCTAAACCATCCTGAAGAAACTGTAAAATTCTCGGTATTCTAAAAGAATGCCAAGAAAAATGATGAGAAAGACACCAAGAAATATAAGTCTTCCAGACTCTATAATATATCTCTCTAGATACAGATTTACGAGCCTGTAACATAGTATTAATCACAGAGTCAGAGAAACCTCTTTGACCAAGAATCAAGCGTTCAATCTCCATACCTTTAAATTTAAGGATTTCAGATCCTGATGGAAAAAAGGACCTTGTGACAGAAGGTCTGGTCTTAACGGAAGAGTCCACGGTTGGCAAGAGGCCATCCGGACAAGATCCGCATACCAAAACCTGTGAGGCCATGCCGGAGCTACCAGCAGAACAAACGAGCATTCCTTCAGAATCTTGGAGATTACTCTTGGAAGAAGAACTAGAGGCGGAAAGATATAGGCAGGATGATACTTCCAAGGAAGTGATAATGCATCCACTGCCTCCGCCTAAGGATCCCGGGATCTGGACAGATATCTGGGAAGTTTCTTGTTTAGATGAGACGCCATCAGATCTATTTCTGGAAGTTCCCACATTTGAACAATCTGAAGAAATACCTCTGGGTGAAGAGACCATTCGCCCGGATGCAACGTTTGGCGACTGAGATAATCCGCTTCCCAATTGTCTACACCTGGGATATGAACCGCAGAGATTAGACAGGAGCTGGATTCCGCCCAAACCAAAATTCGAGATACTTCTTTCATAGCCAGAGGACTGGGAGTCCCTCCTTGATGATTGATGTATGCCACAGTTGTGACATTGTCTGTCTGAAAACAAATGAACGATTCTCTCTTCAGAAGAGGCCAAACCTGAAGAGCTCTGAAAATTGCACGGAGTTCCAAAATATTGATCGGTAATCTCACCTCCTGAGATTCCCAAACTCCTTGTGCCGTCAGAGATCCCCACACAGCTCCCCAACCTGTGAGACTTGCATCTGTTGAAATTACAGTCCAGGTCGGAAGCACAAAAGAAGCCCCCTGAATTAAACGATGGTGATCTGTCCACCACGTTAGAGAGTGTCGAACAATCGGTTTTAAAGATATTAATTGAGATATCTTTGTGTAATCCTTGCACCAATGATTCAGCATACAGAGCTGAAGAGGTCGCATGTGAAAACGAGCAAAGGGGATCGCGTCCGATGCAGCAGTCATAAGACCTAGAATTTCCATGCATAAGGCTACCGAAGGGAATGATTGTGACTGAAGGTTTCGACAAGCTGAAATCAATTTTAGACGTCTCTTGTCTGTTAAAGACAGAGTCATGGACACTGAATCTATCTGGAAACCCAGAAAGGTTACCCTTGTCTGAGGAATCAATGAACTTTTTGGTAAATTGATCCTCCAACCATGATCTTGAAGAAACAACACAAGTCGATTCGTATGAGATTCTGCTAAATGTAAAGACTGAGCAAGTACCAAGATATCGTCCAAATAAGGAAATACCACAATACCCTGTTCTCTGATTACAGACAGAAGGGCACCGAGAACCTTTGTAAAAATTCTTGGAGCTGTAGCTAGGCCAAACGGCAGAGCCACAAACTGGTAATGCTTGTCCAGAAAAGAGAATCTCAGGAACTGATAATGATCTGGATGAATCGGAATATGCAGATATGCATCCTGTAAATCTATTGTGGACATATAATGCCCTTGCTGAACAAAAGGCAAGATAGTCCTTACAGTTACCATCTTGAACGTTGGTATCCTTACATAACGATTCAATATTTTTAGATCCAGAACTGGTCTGAAGGAATTCTCCTTCTTTGGTACAATGAAGAGATTTGAATAAAACCCCATCCCCTGTTCCGGAACTGGAACTGGCATAATTACTCCAGCCAACTCTAGATCTGAAACACAATTCAGAAATGCTTGAGCTTTCACTGGATTTACTGGGACACGGGAAAGAAAAAATCTCTTTGCAGGAGGTCTCATCTTGAAACCAATTCTGTACCCTTCTGAAACAATGTTCTGAATCCAAAGATTGTGAACAGAATTGATCCAAATTTCTTTGAAAAAACGTAACCTGCCCCCTACCAGCTGAGCTGGAATGAGGGCCGCACCTTCATGAGGACTTAGAAGCAGGCTTTGCCTTTCTAGCAGGCTTGGATTTATTCCAGACTGGAGATGGTTTCCAAACTGAAACTGCTCCTGAGGATGAAGGATTAGGCTTTTGTTCTTTGTTGAAACGAAAGGAACGAAAACGATTATTAGCCCTGTTTTTACCTTTAGATTTTTTATCCTGTGGTAAAAAAGTTCCTTTCCCACCAGTAACAGTTGAGATAATAGAATCCAACTGAGAACCAAATAATTTGTTACCCTGGAAAGAAATGGAAAGTAGAGTTGATTTAGAAGCCATATCAGCATTCCAAGTCTTAAGCCATAAAGCTCTTCTAGCTAAAATAGCTAGAGACATAAACCTGACATCAACTCTGATAATATCAAAAATGGCATCACAGATAAAATTATTAGCATGCTGAAGAAGAATAATAATATCATGAGAATCATGATCTGTTACTTGTTGCGCTAAAGTTTCCAACCAAAAAGTTGAAGCTGCAGCAACATCAGCCAAAGATATAGCAGGTCTAAGAAGATTACCTGAACACAGATAAGCTTTTCTTAGAAAGGATTCAATTTTCCTATCTAAAGGATCCTTAAACGAAGTACCATCTGACGTAGGAATAGTAGTACGTTTAGCAAGGGTAGAAATAGCCCCATCAACTTTAGGGATTTTATCCCAAAATTCTAATCTGTCAGACGGCACAGGATATAATTGCTTAAAACGTTTAGAAGGAGTAAATGAATTACCCAATTTATCCCATTCTTTGGAAATTACTGCAGAAATAGCATTAGGAACAGGAAAAACTACTGGAATAACCACAGGAGATTTAAATACCTTATCCAAACGTTTAGAATTAGTATCAAGAGGACCAGAATCCTCTATTTCTAAAGCAATTAGTACTTCTTTAAGTAAAGAACGAATAAATTCCATTTTAAATAAATATGAAGATTTATCAGCATCAATCTCTGAGACAGAATCCTCTGAACCAGAAGAGTCATCAGAATGATGATGTTCATTTAAAAATTCATCTGTAGGGAGAGAAGTTTTAAAAGATTTTTTACGTTTACTAGAAGGAGAAATAACAGACATAGCCTTCTTTATGGATTCAGAAACAAAATCTCTTATGTTATCAGGAACATTCTGCACCTTAGATGTTGAAGGAACTGCAACAGACAATGGTACTTTACTAAAGGAAATATTATCTGCATTAACAAGTTTGTCATGACAATTAATACAAACAACAGCCGGAGGAATAGCTACCAAAAGTTTACAGCAGATACACTTAGCTTTGGTAGATCCAGCACTAGACAGCGATTTTCCTGTAGTATCTTCTGACTCAGATGCAACGTGAGACATCTTGCAATATGTAAGAGAAAAAAACAACATATAAAGCAAAATTGATCAAATTCCTTAAATGACAGTTTCAGGAATGGGAAAAAATGCCAAAGAACAAGCTTCTAGCAACCAGAAGCAATGAAAAATGAGACTTAAATAATGTGGAGACAAAAGCGACGCCCATATTTTTTAGCGC